>NC_086003.1:16355068-16370068 GCF_030014385.1 Trichomycterus rosablanca
AAAAAAGTATTTGGAACCTTTTGGTGTAAAAATGCAGATATCTTGTCATAAATTTGGACAGTCCTTGCCTTAAGAACAGTTTTAATTCCTCTTAGACTGCTGTAGTACAGACCTTATGATTTTCACCAGATGTGCATATCGTTGAGGATCTCCCACTGTACTTAACATGTGGCAGAAGTCATTGCCACATGTGAATATAAATCTGTCCAGGCATCGATTCCATATTTAGGGGTCACCGCAGCACATCTGGTACACATACCAGACATGGCACAGTTTTTACACTGGATTCCCTTACTGACTCAACCTTTATATTTTTATCTGGACTTGGGACTGGCACAAGTGCACATCTTAATGGCTAGGTTGTTTTGGCCATTCTCCCACCTCTGACAGTAGCCAATCATGTTCATGCAGATGCCTGACCAGCCAATAGCACTGTAAAGATTTGAATCCTTGATTCCCAGATCTCAGCGTTTGTGGGTTAGTGTAGTTTACAGCTGCATCACCCAGGTGTTACGACCCAAGTCTAGGGAAAAGGCCGTAACACCCATTAGTAAAGCAGATGAGGCAATAATGCTTTAAATAGACTGGTTTTTCAAACTGTAAAACTTCACAGAAATCCGTAAAAGAGACAGACAACAGCGTTAAATATTCAACAAGCACAAACTACGCAACACGCTGTAAACACCGCAATCCACAAATCACCAGAGCCAAAGTCAGTCTGAGCCGAAGCCACTGAATAAATGCCGATTCTCCACTCTTGAAGCATAAGCCCCTCCTCTTCTCCAGGATCCACCGCAGTGATTGGCGATGCCACTGCCGAAATGCAGTGATCGATTTGCTGTCCTCCGGTCAAGCCGGGAGAAAGAGACGGCACCAAAAACGCTACCTTTGCTGCCTTACCAGGTGGCTTAACACATGCAATATAATAACATTATTATTATTATTATATAAAGAGGGGACCAGAAATGTATACAAACTTCAACAAAAGAAATATCTATATAAAAGTTAATTGTAATACAAAATTTCATATCATCATTTAATAAATACACCTTTCATATCATCATAAGTTTCATATAATTGCTGCTGGCCTTCTTAAAGATTTAAAGCTCCTTCAGTGAGACGAACTGTTTGATATGGTGTAGTAAAAGTGACTCAGGCAGTACGAACAAAACTTAACATGACTTTTTGTACTTAAACAACGACCAAGGATTCACTTAGTGGGGAGAACTTATGAGCAGTAATATTTAAGAGAGGTTTAGTGTTTAGTGTCGTTCTTTTAGTACATTAAACCATGTTAAACTTTTTTTTTT
The DNA here is from genome assembly GCF_030014385.1 of Trichomycterus rosablanca. Lineage (NCBI taxonomy): Eukaryota > Metazoa > Chordata > Actinopteri > Siluriformes > Trichomycteridae > Trichomycterus > Trichomycterus rosablanca. The sequence goes on from NC_086003.1 coordinate 16,356,379, forward strand.
ACGATAAGCATTTTAGACTCTCTCGGAAAAGCTGATTCTCAAAATTTCTCAGCACCCTGAGCTATAACACAAGTTTAAAAGTGAAACAGTGAAAAATACAGCTAAACACAGATGTATATGGATGCTTTCAGTGTTAATTTCATGTTTTTTTTTCACATTAATGCATATTTGTTGTAAAGGTGTTTTAATGCACCACTCAAGCCAAGCGCCTCAGTTAAATAAAGCAAATCCTGTGTGATTGAGGGGTTACAACTCCCTACTAACGTCCATGGTTCCACATATGTCCACATACTTTTGGATACTTGTATTGTTTATGTGTGGAAGTTGTGTTTTGGCAGTAGGCCTTGTTTATTTGGTAGAGGCAGGTGTTTTAGGGACATTATGATGTTCAGGAAACTTACAGTAGAAGAGAGACGAAGCTCTTGTAGGCCCTGAGGAACTGTAGCAGCAATTTTGTGTTTTTATTGTATTCTAAATATTCTTTTAGTATCCTTCAGCCAAGATTGATTACAGCTACGATGCAGTGCAGGATAATTGTGGGGAAATATGATTCCAACTCCTGGTGTTAAAATAACCCACATGGCTAGCTTCCACTAATTGAAGATTTTTATCGGAGTCTGACTGGAATTACACCGGCATCCAGATATTTACGAGTCCCATAAGTAAGAGAGTAGCTGTGATGTGGGTGAGCAGACTTGGCGCATGATTCAGATGTACAGTTGATGCTGTATGTTGTTTTTTGTGATTATAACTTTTATTGTTGTGAGAAATTAGTATTAATGAAGGAGACCTGCTGAGCATGTAGCATGGGCGCAGACAGCCATCTGTTACTGCAAGTTCTCTACATTCTTTCTTTTCTCTTTTCAGAGTAACAGCAGCGCTATAATCCAGTTTCATTACAGTACAGAAGGGTGACAAGTGTCATAAGCTTTTCTTTTAATTACATTAAACACATATGCCTAATGATGTACTATGTACATAATATACAAATGTACATTTGCCTACTTTCTAAATTATATTCTATTTTTTTCTAATTTAACAAACTTGATTTGATATAAGAGGAAAACAACTTAGTTAACACAAAGTACATTCATTACATTGTACTTTTATTTATTAAAAGAAAAAAAGTGCCAACTGGCCCTTTGTAAAAACATAATTAATAATTGAGTTCAGTTAAACACTTCTAGACCTGATGGAAAAATAAACTGGAAAAAATGTCTTAGGTTTTAAGATTCCATTTTTTTTAATAGCCACTATGAAACTACTATTGATGTGTTAATTATAACTTTGATAGTTTGCATAATTTCATCTTTAAATCATTTACAACCACAAAATCAGAAAAAGTTGGGACAGCATGGAAAATGCAAATAATAAAAATAACACAGAGTTTCTTAAATTTACTTTGTCTTTTATTTCATTGCCGACAGAATAAACCTGAGATATTTCATGATTTGTCTTTTATTTATTTTTTGCTGACCTTGAAAATGTCTCAAAGTCATCTAGGATCATAGGTAATTAGAACCAGGTTTATACATCCCTTCAGTTAGCAACTGACATATCAATGTACAACTCAAAATGGGTTTTATTGTGATGGAATCAAAACAGCAGAGAAATGCTGGATATGACCCCAAGAACACCATTCCCACCGGGCATTTCTCTGCCTCCAAACACGGCGAGTGGAGTTGATGCCAAAGAGCTCAATATTGGTCTCATCTGACCATATCACATTCTCCCAAGCTTTCTCTGAATCATTCAGGTGTTCATTGGCAAACTTCAGACGGGCCTGTACATGAATCCATTACGGCGAAGTGTGTTACTAATGGTTTTCTTGGTGACTGTGCTCCCAGCTCCCTTGAGATCATTGACAAGCTCCTCCCGTGTAATTCTGGACTGACCTCACCTTTCTCAGAATCATTCTTACCCCACCAGGTGAGATCTTGCATGGAGCTCCAGAGTGAGGGTGATTGACTGTGATCTTGTATTTCTTCCATTTTCGAATGATCGCACCAACAGTGGTCTCTTTCTCACCAAGCTTCTTGCTGATGGTCTTGTAGCCCATTCCAGCCTTGTGCAGGTCTACAATCTTGTCCCTGACGTCCTTTGATAGCTCTTTGGTCTTGCCCATGGTGGTCGAGAGATTTGAACGGAAGAAACTGATTCTGTGACAGGAGTCTTTTATACAGGGACAGGACTAATTTGTGTGCCTCATGGGCACATAATCGGTCTGTGGGGGTCAGAATTCTTGCTGGTTGGTAGGGGATCAAATACTTATTTCCCTTAATTAAATACAAATTAATTTATAACTTTTATTTAATGTTTTTTTTCTGGATTTTTTGTTGATATTCTGTCTCTCTCTGTTAAAATAAACCTTCCATAAAAATTATATATTGATCAAGTCTTTGTAAGGGGGTAAAATTACAAAATCAGCAGGGGATCAAATACTTATTTCCCCCACTGTATATATACAGTGTATCACAAAAGTGAGTACACCCCTCACATTTCTGCAAATATTTCATTATATCTTTTCATGGGACAACACTATAGACATGAAACTTGGATATAACTTAGAGTAGTCAGTGTACAGCTTGTATAGCAGTGTAGATTTACTGTCTTCTGAAAATAACTTAACACACAGCCATTAATGTCTAAATAGCTGGCAACATAAGTGAGTACACCCCACAGTGAACATGTCCAAATTGTGCCCAAATGTGTCGTTGTCCCTCCCTGGAGTCATGTGTCAAGGTCCCAGGTGTAAATGGGGAGCAGGGCTGTTAAATTTGGGGTTTTGGGTACAATTCTCTCATACTGGCCACTGGATATTCAACATGGCACCTCATGGCAAAGAACTCTCTGAGGATGTGAGAAATAGAATTGTTGCTCTCCACAAAGATGGCCTGGGCTATATGAAGATTGCTAACACCCTGAAACTGAGCTACAGCATGGTGGCCAAGGTCATACAGCGGTTTTCCAGGACAGGTTCCACTCGGAACAGGCTTCGCCAGGGTCGACCGAAGAAGTTGAGTCCACGTGTTCGGCGTCATATCCAGAGGTTGGCTTTAAAAAATAGACACATGAGTGCTGCCAGCATTGCTGCAGAGGTTGAAGACGTGGGAGGTCAGCCTGTCAGTGCTCAGACCATACGCCCAAGCTGACGCACAAGAAAGCCCGCAAACAGTTTGCTGAAGACAAGCAGTCCAAGAACATGGATTACTGGAATGCCCTGTGGTCTGACGAGACCAAGATAAACTTGTTTGGCTCAGATGGTGTCCAGCATGTGTGGCGGCGCCCTGGTGAGAAGTACCAAGACAACTGTATCTTGCCTACAGTCAAGCATGGTGGTGGTAGCATCATGGTCTTGGGCTGCATGAGTGTTGCTGGCACTGGGGAGCTGCAGTTCATTGAGGGAAACATGAATCCCAACATGTACTGTGACATTCTGAAACAGAGCATGATCCCCTCCCTTCGAAAACTGGGCCTCATGGCAGTTTTCCAACAGGATAACGACCCCAAACACAACCTCCAAGATGACAACTGCCTTGCTGAGGAAGCTGAAGGTAAAGGTGATGGACTAAACCCAATTGAGCACCTGTGGCGCATCCTCAAGTGGAAGGTGGAGGAGTTCAAGGTGTCTAACATCCACCAGCTCCGTGATGTCATCATGGAGGAGTGGAAGAGGATTCCAGTAGCAACCTGTGCAGCTCTGGTGAATTCCATGCCCAGGAGGGTTAAGGCAGTGCTGGATAATAATGGTGGTCACACAAAATATTGACACTTTGGGCACAATTTGGACATGTTCACTGTGGGGTGTACTCACTTATGTTGCCAGCTATTTAGACATTAATGGCTGTGTGTTGAGTTATTTTCAGAAGACAGTAAATCTACACTGCTATACAAGTTGTACACTGACTACTCTAAGTTATATCCAAGTTTCATGTCTATAGTGTTGTCCCATGAAAAGATATAATGAAATATTTGCAGAAATGTGAGTGGTGTACTCACTTTTGTGATACACTGTAGGAGCACTTTGCTGCTTTTAAACACCTCACTGTCACTGCTGGACTGAGAATAGTCCACCAGCCAACAGCGCCCTGTGGGCAGCATCCTATGACCACTGATGAAGGTCTGGAAGATGACCAACTCAAACAGCAGCAATAGATGAGCGATCATCTCTGACTTTACATCTACAAGGTGGACCAACTAGGTAGGAGTTTCTAATAGAGTGGACCGTGAGTGGACACAGTATTAAAAAAAACTCCAGCAGTGCTGTTGTGTCTGATCCGCTCATACCAGCACAACACACACTAACACACAACCACCATGTCAGTGTCACTGCAGTGCTGAGAATGATCCACCACCCAAATAATACATGCTCTGTAGTGGTCCTGTGAGGGTCCTGACCATTGAAGAACATGGTGAAAGCAGGCTAAAAAGATATGTAGAGAAACAGATGGAGTAGTTGTAGAACTACAAAGTGCTCCTATATGGTGAGTGGAGCTAATAAAATGGACAGTGTGTGTAGAAACCAGGAAGTGGCTTTAATGTTATGGCTGTGTGTATGTACACCTTGTGGTTAAGGTGCTGGACTAGTAATCAGAAGGTTGCTGGTTCAAGCCCCACCACCGCCAAGTTGCCACTGTTGGGTATCTGAGCAAGGCCCTCAACTCTCAATTGCTTGAAGTGTATTCAGTCATAATTGTAAGTCACTGTGGATAAAGAACATCCGCTAAATGCCACAAATGTAAATGGACATGGGGAGAATGCTGACTTCCTAGGTCAATCACTGGAGGTGAGGTTTTAAACCAGTTTCCTAAAGCTGTGCAGCACCCACACTATTACCCTCACCTGCCACGAATAAATAATATTTTTAACATTAAAAGACATAGGTTGTCCGATGTTAAGCAATGTAAGTATCTAAGATATAGTTATATTAATTGATCTATTGATTTATTCATGCATTCTCAACACTTTTACTGTAAACTCTGCTTCAGTGGATTACTGTCTATTTGGAATGCATTCTTTGAAATATTTGATGGGGTTTGTACTCCTGTGTTCCATCACCTTTCCAATTAATGAGTTGTTTTAATGATTTGGGAACAGAGGACACTAATTATTGCAGTTTTGCAAGTGGAATCTTTCTCCATTCTCCAGATCTGGACTGCAGGCAGGCCATCAAGCACACGCATTCTGTGTCTATGATTGTAGCACATACAGAATGAGGCCTGGCATCATATTCTTGAAATAATCATGGATTCCATGGGAAAAGACGTTGCCTTGATGGCAGCATGTGTCTCTCTCTAAAATCTCAGTTTACACCACTGCGTCAATAGTACCTTTAAACATATACAAGTCTCCCATTCCTTAGGCACTGATGCCATGACAAATGTTGGCTTTGCATCATTTGCTGATAGCAATCTGGATGGTTCTCTCTGTGGCAAAGAGAACTTTAGAAAGCTGAACCGTGGAGACATCTGACTACAGCACATGTAACCTCTGTCTTTCAGATCATCTGAGATGAGCTTATGCCCAGAGGTGTTTCAGCATAGAATTGATATACAGCTTTCACTTTATGTAATAGAGTTTCACTTAACATCTGTGTTAAGTGACAATGGTTTCTGAAGTACTCCTGAGTCCATGTGGCTATATTTATCACAGTAGCATGACAGTTTATCATGCAATGCCATCTGAGATCTCAAATATCATGCACATTCAACAGTGGTTTCCGGCTTTGCCGTACTCGGACTGAGATCTCTCCAAATTCTAAATCTTTACACAATGTAGTAACAGTAGTTGGTAAAAGACTAAACTATTTGCAGTCTTGAATTGAGAAATGCTTTTTAACTTATTGGCTATCCTCCTTTTAGGAAATTGGGTTTGTATTGTAGAATTTGCAGCAGACTTTCAGAAGTTTGTAAAAAGAAAAATCTAGGTAGCTAACAATAATGTTGTCTAGCTTAGATACTAATTATCACAATTAAATGATAATTATTGTTTTTATTAGCTTTTGTTTCTTTACAGATAGCTTTTCAGGAAAGTCTAAATGCTCTTAAAATGTTTACTATAAAAATTGCTTTATGATGTCAATGCAATAATCAGTATATCATTATTATATAAACAAATTAAGTATACACAGATCAGCCATGACATTAAAACCACCTCCTTATTTCTACACTTACTGTCCATTTTATCAGCTCCACTTACCATATACAGTAGAAGCACTTTGTAGTTATACAATTACAGACTGTAGTCCATCTGTTTCTCTGCATGCTTTTTTTAGCCTTCACCCTGCTTCACCCTGTTCTTTAATGGTCAGGACCCCCACAAGACAGTGACAGTGGATCAGACACAGCAGCGCTGCTGGAGTTTTTAAATACAGTGTCCACTCACTGTCCACTCTATTAGACACTCCTACCTAGTTGGTCCACCTTGTAGATGTAAAGTCGGAGACGATCGCTCATCTATTGCTGCTGTTTGAGTTGGTCATCTTCTAGACCTTCATCAGTGGTCACAGGATGCTGCCCACGGGGCGTTGTTGGCAGGATTTTTTTGGTTGGTGGACTATTCTCAGTCCAGCAGTGGCAGTGAGGTGTTTAAAAACTCCATCAGCATTACTGTCTTATTCACTCATACCAGTACAACACACACTATGTCAGTGTCACTGCTGTGCTGCGAATGATCCACCACCCAAATAATACCTACTCTGTGGTGGTCCTGTGGGGGTCCTGACCATTGAAGAACAGCATGGAAGGGGGCTAACAAAATATGTAGAGAAACAGATGGACTACAGTCAGTAATTGTAGAACTACAAATAGCTTCTATATGTTAAGTGGAGCTGATAACATGGACAGTGAGTGTAGAAACAAGGAGGTGGTTTTAATGTTATGGCTGATCGGTGTGTATATATAATTATCACTAAGCATAGCATTACTATTATATTTTATTATGCAATCGGCACTTTGCAATTAAACATACAGTTAAAAAGCAGATATAAGTGAAATAATTTGCATCAATATAACAGTAGCTAATGTAAATAATCATGTAATGTGATAGTAAATACTATTAATTGTTACACTTACCTGATTGTTACTCTGTTTTAAAAATGTACCAAACATTACAAAATAATGATTTTAAAAACCTAAATTTACATGTAATTTTGCATTATATTTTTTAAAGGGTCAAAAAATTAACATTGCTTACTAATTTATCTACTGTATAAAAATAAGCATGGCAATGTATGTAAGTAAAATTAAAGTAAGACCTTTAATGAAAGCTGGCAGAGTATAACCATATCTAAACTAAACTCTAAGTCTTATCATTTTGCATCAGCATCTCATCTACTTCGTGATGTTATCAGCTGAAGAGATAGAAATGCTTGAACTCAAACCTAAATAGCAAATCATGAGTACAAAGCCTACAATTACAGCTATTTATTAAATATAGAAATACCAAACAGTAAATGTAAACATGTATTTAAGATATTAAGACCATGTTATAGTGTGTGCATTTACCTCCTTGACTGTCTTCCTTTCCTGCCTGATTGAAATGATGATGTGTATACCTTAGGGCAGGAAATTCATCTGTGCTGATGTTACACTGTGGTAGATTGTAGCAAAGCAAGTCAGCCCTCATAATTTATTGGAAACACTAACCAACAGATGTGGGGAAATGACTGAGTAAGATGCATCACATCAAACAATGAATGTAAAATGTTCATTTACCAGACTAGAACATAATACTTAATTTTTATTATTTAAATGCATTCCTCCTGTTGTTCCTACAGTTGGTGTTATGTGGTCAGAAAAAAATGTTCTTGTTTTGTGGAAGTGCAGTTTGTACAGATGTCAAAAAAATGGCATGCAAGGTTTGATTCTTTAGAAGACTTTACCAAATTTACTGAACAGATGTTGAACCCAAAATGTTCGTATGGTAAACGGTTCGTCAAGGGTAAATGCTGTAATTTATTTACTTTTTACTGCACATGATGAGCCCTCTGTTGTGTCCAAATTTTTCTCGATTTGATTTGTCTGTTCATAAATTATTATTACAAAAAGTTTAAGGATCACCCAGGTTCAATACTGTCTTGGATTTAGTTTTGGCTAGTTATATGAGTTTTTAAATGCTCTTCCAGGCTGCTTTGTGACTTCTTAGATGAGCTGTTACTGAGCCCCTAGAGAATTTTAGGTCAGGACATTCACGCATTGGTAGATTTACAAATGTTGATGGCTTTTAGTGTGGTTTGGTGGTTAAATGTGGTAGCTTGACAGCTAACAATAACATTGCGGGGGAAAAAGTTGGTTTACAAGGTGGCTGCCTAGCATTGTTTAATCAGCTAAACATATATAGACCCTGCAAATCAAAACACTGATTTTCTAATCTGTACTGTGTGGTAATATTTTACATAGCATAACTGGTAAAGGTAAGACATAAAATCAATACAGAAAACAACACTGCAAACTTGTACTGGTACCAAAACTGTTCCTGCTTGTGACCCACTTTTTGGTCTAAACCCACCAGTTCTGAACCATTTGTCTATCACGATGTTGTCTCAATCTTTTAAGACTCCAAAGGCATATCTAGTTTCAAGTTTGTCATTTGTGTAAATGTCAGCAGTAAGTGTCATTAGAAGCTTGTAAACGTCACTTGAGATTAAGTGCTGAAACAGATAGCAGTGGGGATTTCCCATAGGGGAAATTATAAAGGGAAGTTCAGACCTGTTTCTGCTAAAAGAGCATCATGGTTCATTGTTGTTAAATGTTGTTACATAAAGGAATCTGGTTGCACTGCTACAATTTCTCCAGGTTATATGTTTCTTAAGGCTCATACTAAGAGGACAAAGAGACGAAAAACATTGTCAATATTCACATTTTACAAGTATTGATAAAAAACCAACAAAAAAATCACAATTACACAGACAATCTGCTGTCACAGTACTGTAAATCGCTTTAGATAAAAGTGTCTGCTAAATGCCAAAAATGTAAATTACATGGAATGTTGTTTTATTATGCGACACCCTGACCTGCCCTGTTTTTAAAGGCACTCCAAAATTAAGATTGCTTGTTGTTTAAGGTACTACCTGATTTTATGAAATTCAGAATTTTGTTTAATTCACAAATGGCCATATTGCTCAACATGACATAATTTTAATAAGTCCTTATACAAAACCATGGCTATGAATTAACTATGTTATTTAATCATTTTATTCTGATGCAGTGGAATGCATTTACATTACATAATGCGATGAATGACATGTAATTATTAACTGTTCATGATGAATAACAAATAATAGGCATAACATTTCTTGATAGATTAAAAATAAACATGGCATCAATAGTGCAATAGCAAAACTAAAAGTAAAGTTAGAATTATTGCTAATTATTTTCTTTTTCATATTTCCCCCAATATACACATTAATATAATAGTAAAAGTGCCATTTTTTTAAATAACAGCTCAATGCTTAAAACTATAGTTCAAAGATACAGAAAAAAAATTATTTAAAGTGTATTAATGATTTACAAATATAGTGTAATTATTTTTAAGCGTAATTCTGATACACCACAACCTTTTGCAGGGTAAAAGTAAAATAAAAACCAAGGCTGATGATGCCTCCTGATGCCTTTTGGGGCATTCCACATGAATCTCCACGTTCACAAAAGCTGTTCATCATCTTCAGTGGTCCTCTTCTCTGAATTGGATGTTTGGGTGTTCTTGTGTCATTTTTAAAGAGTTTATGTTCTTAAAATGATTGCTTTACTGTTATGAATTTTATTTTCCATTTTCAGCAGCTGCTCTTGTAAAGGTATCCATGTTGTCCATTGATCCTTTCTCAGAATCTGCTCAAATGTAAGTCCATTGGCAGTATTTGACCCAAGGAAAGTTTTAGCCAAACCTTTATATAGTTCTTATCCAGACTGAAAGAAAGTACCTACATAGTAACCACAAAGGACCTTTATAACACAATAAAAACAATTATATAAATCTTTTTAAAGCAGTGGTAGAGTATTTTGATGACACTGATTGCATTATGCTTCCCCTCTACTGATGTTGACCTCCACTGCTTGACTGAGGAGCTACAACTGACACACAGCCCCTCAGACACGTGTACAACACAGCATCTCTTCACCCGCACGAGGCGAGTTCATATGCGGATCAGCTTTGCGTATGGAGAGTCACACCCTGATCAACGCATTATCCGCCATCAAATCAGCCAGCAGAGGTCACAACAGCATCAGTCATGAGGAACCTCGGTCCGGCTCCCACCCTGTATGAACAACAGCCAATCGTTATTCATGTAGGCGCCCAGCCTGCCGGATGGCAGAGCCGAGATTCAAAACAACGAGTTTGAAATGTCAGCTCTGGTGTGCTAGCATGTCAAAATTTTAGACATAGAACTATGGCATATAATTTTAGCATTTTAATAATTGTATGCACATGGTCAGCTGACATTTTTTTATTTTGCCATGTAAAAATACAATACAGTATAGATTTCAGATATTCTACAGCGTAATTCTAATTAAGAGAATAAACAATAAGACAACATTGCAGGTTCAAGGCAAAATAATTGCTAAGGTTATTGATGCATCCTGATGCCTTTTGTCAAGTAAGGTTTTTTGAACCAGTACAGGAAGGCTACCACTGCAGCAACTCCAACAACCAAAGGAACCAGGAATCTCTTTGTTAATCTCAGTAGGAGGTGTTTAATCATTTGCTTAAAACAAGTGTTTTTCCTTATAGTCAGAGATGTCCGCAGAATGAACTTCTTGGCTAAATCCTGCCGATGATGAGTCAAAGCCTCTACAGTGAGTTGATATGCAAAGTAATAAAGGTAGATGACAGGTTCAACACGGCAGCTACCATCATCGTTGAACATGTCCCCAACAAATTGATTAATTATAATCTGCATGCTGTGTTCATCCATGCAACTGACCAATCGAGACATTTATTCTGTCCATGGAAGGTCAATTTTAATAAGTCCATCCACCAAAGCTCTTACCTCGTCTTTAACTTCATTGGCCTGTCCTCCAAGATCTTCCAAGCTGACCTGGATGTTTGGATGTTCTTTATTAATTTTTGCAAGAACATATGTTCTTAAAGTGATTGCACAAATGGAATTCATTGCATTATCTGTATTTCCTGTAGACTCGTTACTGTTTCCTATCATTCCTGTTTCAGAATCTGCTCAAGCTCAAGTACACCTTCTGAAAGTAGAAGTGATTATACAATTAAACTTCAAGAAACGAATACCAGTTCATCAGTATGAGTCTGTTAATGTCATTAAAGGTCACAATGTTAACTGAGGTACTGTGTATAAAACAATGATTTGCTAGTGTTTTTACTAAGCATTAATCTACTCATTCAAAGTATATTATTATTTATTACTAACCCAATACACAAGGCTCCAAACAACGTTCATCTGAGCTGCACTATCGATGGCTGCAGGGAAAAGCTTATGAAGGAAGTCACGTTTCGTGAGCTGGTTTGGTGGGTATTTAAGGTGTGGCAGGCACTCCCAACCGATTTGGGTATGAATCTATCCTTGCTGATCACGTACACCCATACATGCTGATTGTCTTCCCTGGGGCGGATAGAATCCTCCAGCAAGACAATGCGACATGTCACAAGGCTAGAAATGTCCGACATTGGTTGGAAGAGCATGACCAAGACTTCCACATTCTACACTGGCCTAATTCCCCAGACCTGAACCCAATTGAGCATCTTTGGGACCACCTTGATCGTTGTGTTTGCTCTAGGGATCCTCCCCCATGCACCCTCCAGCAGCTGTGGGATGCACAGCAATACCTGTGACAACCTATCAGGACCTTATTGAGTCACTCTCAGCCTGTCTGGCTGCTGTCTGTCTTGCACACAGCGGTTACTCTGGATATTAGCTGGTGGTCATAATAATGTGACTCAGCAGTGTTGTTTGGAACTCAGTAAGGCCATTGCCATTGCCATTATATGGCCCAGTATAACACATTTTTGTTTATGGACAAAAAATTATTTTCTTAATTTCATGCACCAGAATCAGTTAGTTACATCAAATGATGCATTGCTTGCATGTTTCTGCATATGCAATACAGTCAGCAATACTGCGCTGATCGAAAACCTCAACCTCCTGCGTAAACACCAGAATTAAAGCTGATTACCATGATATAAAAACAGGCATCGGATCAGCAGCGTGAGCGCACCACACATGCATTAAAAGACTGCAAAGACTCAGGAAGTGAAAAGCAATTACGAAACATCAAAGCAGCAACATATGTGTCAGCTTTGCTTGCTGCACCGGCTGTACTGTGGTTTGACTTTCAGTTTACCAAACTTTGTGAGAACATACTTGCCTAAAAACCTTTGCAACCCACAAGAAAATTTTCTCATGACTTTCTCTAGCCAGCATTCCAGGCAAAACTGAATTTAGGTAAGAGGGCCAAAGGTGAAAGAACCAAAAAACAATTGATAAATATAGCTGAAGCTTTAAGAGCTTTAGAATTATATTTATCAATGTCCCTAAAATAATTTTTAAAAATGGTGGCCCACCAAAGCATGAAAATTTTGTTTTGTGACAATTTTTTAAAACATGAACCTGGGGAATGACTTTATTGCTTGGTGCCTGCTGAACCATCTGCAGTTAAATACATCCATAACTAAAGAGATGGTGGTGGTCTTTCGTAGACCTGGGCTTCCCTTGCAGCCAGTCTCTATTGAGGGTCTAATGTGGAGTTGGTAAGGACCTACAAGTACCTTGGTCTGCAGCTGGATGATAAATTGGATTGGTCAGAATGCACAGACAATATACACAGGATGACACAAAGACTGGGTTAAAGGCTGGGGCCCTTTAACATAATGTTTTATCAATCTATGGTCGCTGGCACTCTCTTCTATGCTGTGGTGTGCTGGGGAGGCAGCATTAAGAGGAGGGATGCAACACGATTGGACAAACTGGTCAGGAGAGCCAGAGTGGTGGTTGGAATAGAGTTGCCTGCCAGAAGCTTACTGATGTCTACTATTTAAAGTGAATGATTGAGGTGAAAAATATGAGACATATGACTAAATATTAGGTGTGTTTCATGTATATTCTTATGTATATAACATACTTCTAACTGCATCAGCAGTTCCTATTTGGTGCCTAATGTAAGTGTCACACAAAGTCATTTAAAAGGACAAGTACATTTGCATAGACATTAGTTTGTAAAGAGCGTTAATCTTGTCAACAGAAACGTAATCAATGTCTTTGTTTCTGATTAAAGGAAAGTTTTTGGGCTGTTGGAATTATTTATATTTTTAAAAAATGAAGGCAAGAGACTATATTTAAACTATTTCATAAGTAATTCTTATTAAAAAACACGTTTTTTATCAAAGTAATATGTTAGATGTGTGTTTTACTTAAGAAGATATTATTTTAAAAAGTCTTTGTAACAAAAATGAAAATAATTGGGTTTTACCATTATTTTCTTTTTTGTGACTGAATGATTGTATGTGTAAACACGTTTTTTATAAGTTAGCAAAAATGGCAAGATGACAAATTGTAAAACATTTTAATGTTGGTGACCAAAATATCCAAAAACAATTAAGTAGAGACATTTTTTTTTCAAAGGACAATTTATTGTTTTAAAAGGCATTAAACTTAGTAAGGCGATGCCTTTTGTCTTGAAAGTAGGTTTAATACTTTTTGGAATGTTCTAAAAATGTGGCATGTGAG